>NC_139353.1:44386605-44404105 GCF_055883805.1 Amblyomma maculatum | reverse complement strand
GTGAGGTCTTTAATTTCCTTTCTCAAACCGTTAAAATTCAAATGTGATGTTTAATGATAACTAAAACATGGTATCGAGATGACGATGAAGCTCAAATGCTAAAAGATCATAATACACAAGCCCAAAAACGCATTGATGAAAGAGGAGGTGGCTTAATGTTAATGTTACACAAATCTATCAACGGCTGTCATACCTTGCTTCTCATTGGTGCGTGATGATTATGAAGTACTGTCATGTGGCTCATACGTGTTTTCAGTGGTTTACCGTCCTTCCCGTGGAAGCCTGTATTCCTTTGTCTTGTTTCTTATTTTCGGTCCTGGATGAATGAGTATAAGCTAAATCAATTTTTAGGCGGTACTGACCACGAAGAAAATAATTTTATTTTGCGGGAAAAAAAGTACTCTTGGTTTCTTAATAGATTTTGCAAAATATATATTTTGCTTGGCTTCCATAAATATCGCGTATTTATTATAGTTTCCGCGACGATTTCCTGCATATTATAAAAAGATGTTTACAGCACCGTGAGCAGCTGGCAATAATTAACAGATCTTCATCACATTCAAATTCCGTAGAATATGGCATGCTACAGGGCAAGATTCTTGAGCCAACACTGTTTAACATTTGCTTTAAAGACATTGTGAACAATGACAACCGCTCTAAATATTTAATGTATATGGAGAAGACACGAGCACTTTTTTGTTTTTTTGTTGCAGCAGTGAGTGAATTGACATTGAAAGCTAACGAAACTTTGTACTGATTAGTTACACGGAGTACAGAATTTTCGTTAAAAAATAATGCTACAATCTAAAGCAATACCAATGCACTAAACAGCTTCCTCGGTAAAGTGTCTTGGACTGACGTTGCATTATAACTTGTCATGGGACTTGCACATCGATAAATTTGCGAAACAATTCGCCAGATGCACAGGTGTGTAGTGTAAAACGCGTTTTTCACCATTCTTGCAATGAGACTTAGTTTATAAAGCACTATTTATATCAAACACTGCGCTGCTGCCACTTGGTGTAAGCCCTTTATACTCTGTGACGTGGGCACACACAGGCGGGTTATTTTCTATTCCTTTTCTGAAGCTTCATAGTATTATATCTCACTTGCCCTGGCGCACGACAGCATGGTCAAATGCAATAGGCTAAAAAATACAAGAAAAGACAGTTCGTATCATTTCAAATGCCCCGCTTGAGGCTCATAATAAACGCATTATCGCATCATTGGATTCACTGGTGAATTAACTCTATAATTTATTAAGGCTTTCGTCTTAATAGCCCATGTTGATGAGGCCAAAACGGGGACGCAAAAGGTGGGAGCAAAATGTGAGGCCACGAGACTTAGCGCGGTGAGTAGCATGACATTCCCTTGTGGCGGGGCTCAGGTGTCCACAAAGAAAGTGACAGATACTGCGTCTTTCTTGTAGGCTGTGTAAAAAATAAAGAATGATAATTAGTGACGATGGCGATTAATAATAATAATGATGAATAATGATGCTGATAATGATAGTGATAAATAAAGGAAAATCAAAACTAAAGTCTCAAAAATATTTAAAAGAACACAAAAATAAATATGAAATAAAAATACGCACATTACAAAATAAAACTAAAAATTGCAAACCTGTTTCGGCAGCGCTGATGCTTTAATTTTCGTTAATTTTCCTTTAATTTTCATTACATAAACATTATGAAAGAATCCGGAAAAACCTTGGCACTTTTTACAATGACGTAGATAACTTACAGCTGAAAAGTAATTAAATAATCACGTAAAAACAACGAGTAGTAATGTGCCTTCTTTTCGGACGAATTACGGTCCGTCTAATGCTCCAATTATCAATTCCAAGCCGTCTCAATTTGCGTAATGATTTTTAAAGTACTGATTGCCATTTCACCTGTCTGCACGTTCTTCGGAGATTTGTGTTTTCTGGGTTTCTATACTTTTGTGTCATGTTTAGCGTGGTCCCTTAGTTTCTTGCAAATGAATTTTTCTAATATTGTTTAGATGTATGTATGATAGTTATCTTGTTTTTGTTCTTCCTATGTTTTGCTGCTGTCGGTGTTTCTGTACAAGGGGTGCAGTTCTTTGTCGAGCCACCATTAGGGGTTTTGTGTGCACCCCTAATGTCCTTGACGTTGAAGTAAATGTATTTGTAGTGTAATACAGGGTGTGAAATGAGCGTGAAATAAGGTGAATGTGGGACGGATACCTTCATGCGAATTATCGCAGTGACACCACGCATTTTTCTGAATCCCTCTCTGGTCCAAAACTAGACAAAAAAAAAAAAAGCCTCTTTCCACTTCTGAGATCACAAGGCCTTCTTTGTAACAATCAAGAACTGAAAAAGGGGTCTCAACTGAAGGATGCCAATGTGTGGGAAAAGGAAGAATAGTGTCCCAGTACGCATACATATATGTATATATTTCTTTCTCTCTCTCTCTCTTTTGAAATATTCCACCGCAGCCTGTTACTCATCAGGAGGCACAAAAATGCGCGCGATCCCTCTCCCCTGCCTCCGCCATGCCCTCCTCCACTTTCCATCTTCCACCTCTCGCTTCCTTCCTCTCCAGCCGCATCTCCCTCATTTCCTTCTCGACTTCCGGTTTTGCATTCCATCGCTCTTGCCATGAGCTTCTGCTTCCATGTTAGTCACCTTTCGGCATCTTCTCGTAGCACCACTCTCAGGTTTGGAAATCCTCCATAGCGTCCAACTTTCACGGTAACCACATATCGGGTAATGTTCTCCGTGGAAGCCCCCTTCAAGGTGCACATTCCACCGCTCTCGCGATGCACCAAGCCAAGTGTTGCCTCTCACCCTCCCCCTTCTTCACTGATCCCTGAATATTGGGAAAGCCTTTCCATCTCTCCACGTGGTCACCTGCTAGAGGTGTCGCTTCGCTCTCCTAGAGCTTTTCATGGCTAAAAGGTGCCCGTATACGCCGACAATTACTAAGCCATTTACTGCGCCGATTACTATACGCCCACGATGCGCAATCTTTTATTCCTGGACATAATACACTGAGTTAGGTATCT
Source organism: Amblyomma maculatum (assembly GCF_055883805.1). NCBI lineage: Eukaryota > Metazoa > Arthropoda > Arachnida > Ixodida > Ixodidae > Amblyomma > Amblyomma maculatum. Next base: position 44,401,072 of record NC_139353.1, on the reverse strand, counting down.
ATAAGAGGAGGTCTCGTAGTCAGGGACAGAATTGGGGCGTCGCGTGCATAAATGACATGAAAGTGTTCAAAAAAGGAATGCAGCATTGCTAAAAGCTCGACAAAATACAATAGCCTTCGAAGAAGTAAAAAAAAAATAAAAAGAAAAGGTCCCAACAATTTTCGCAAAACTATCTCGAGAATAGCAAAATATCAAGCGAACAATGTCAAAGAACAATGTCGCAGACAAAATCACATCATATTATGTATTGATATTTTTTTAATACTTAAGTTTTAAATTCGACATGTAAATATTGTGCATTTTTAAGGTCGGTGACAGTGTGTTCCAGAGTGAAAATGATGTTTAATGCAGCTTGCTTTCCGTAATTAGTATGCACTTCAGGTAAAATTAAGTTAGGAGTTAGAGCAAATCTTGTTCTGTTCATATTGCTGAGGAATTCGTTAGAAATGAGAGCCACAGGAATTAAATTGTTTATCAAGTTGAACATAAAAACTCCTAGATTATAATCTACAAGTTTAGTAACTTTTAAATTATGATTGTCATGATAGGCGCGTTGTGTTAACGTTGTATGCATTAAAGATGAGAATCCTAATCGCTCGACTTTGTAAGGTGTTTGTAACGACGATAAGTGACTTTGGTAAGTGTTGCCCCACGAGAATACATCAGTTAATATGGGAATGAGTGGATGCATCAACGTCATGGTTGTCACGTGTTTTCTCCTGGTTCAAGGTCAACACTACCCGGTCCGTGAAGAAGCAACGGAAACTCGTAGTAAAGATTTCACTTCAAAATCTCGGGCATGCCTCACTCAGGGGGTAGTTGGCAAGTGACACGGCGGTGCAGTGACTCCTCAGATTTTAAGGCGAAAGCTTTTAATGGCTCATGCTGTCGTGGAAAAATTGTGTCCAGCATTTGCGGCGGCTCTGATTGGCCGAGGCGGGATGACGTAATAGAGGTCTCGACCAATCACAGAGCACCACCACAGTATGTGCGTATATGGCCATATATGTCCATATGCCAATCAATGATCAGTTAATAAGTAATGACTAATTGATTACTGATTAAGTAATCTATTAACTAATTAACAACTAATCAAATAAGCAAATAATCAATCACCGACTTAATGACTAACTAATCAATCAAATGGTTAATCAATGATTAATTAAACTAATTAATTACAAATCAGTATCAGTTGCGTAGCAGAATGCGGCACTGCAGGCTTTCGCCTTTCACTACTTTAGTCCCTCGTAATTTCTTAATTAAAGTAGTAAGGGCTTCGTTCTCCAGAAAATGCGGGGTCGGTGTTGTCGGCTTTGTTCGCGAAAAATCACAAGCATGGCTCTGGCATGCGACGTGGCCAGGCACTGGTCAGTCAGCGGGTGGTGTGACGTCACGATACCACTTGGGATAACCGAGCTAGCAGGCGCTGCCAACTTTGACTTCGCCTATAAGATGGAAAGGTGAGATCGGAATCCAGCCTTTCAAGATGCTGAGACACGCTGCCCCGATGCCACGCATTCATGTTTAGTGCGGCTTGGTTAAAGCCGAGCTTTATACTTATATATGCCAATGGTCGTTAACATAATATGGCCCCGCCGGGGTGGCGCAGTGGTTACGGCACTCGACTACTGTTCCCAAGGACGCGGGATCGAATCCCGGCCTCGGCGGCCGCTTTTCGATGGTGGCGAAAAGCAAGGTGCCCGTGTGCTGTGCGATGTCAGTGCACGTTAAAGAACCCCAGGTGGTCGAAATTTCCGGAGTCCTCCACTACGGCGTCTCTCATAGCCTGAGTCGCTTTGGGACGTTAAACCCCACAAACCAAACCAAACCAACATAATATGATAGAGCAAAACAAGTTTTTGGGCAAGTTGGTAACATTCTTGGCTCATACCGGCAGCGATTAAGTATGTTCCTTCTTTTTGCGTTTGTGCTTAATCGCTGCCGGTATCAATGAATATATGGTAGCTTGCGACTGTACACTAATGAGTGCTATTTTGGGATAACAGATGCACAGAGTTGCATCATGGGCTGCAACGTCCGAAAACGACTTAGGCTGAGAGGCAACGTAGTGGAGAACTCCGGAAATTTCGACCCCCTGTTTAACGTGCGGTGATTCAACAAATATCGCGTAGTGGAACGGGACGTCTGATTTTCGTTCATCAGGTAATGCGCGTTTCAAGGTGAAAATCTCAGCGTAGACGTGTGCCAAAACAGCCAGGTGGTTCCCGCGCGTGCGAAATGGCAGGTGACTGCCACCTGCTACAAATGCCACCTGACACTTGTAGCAGTGTCTCCTTCAGACAATTCCTGCAGCGTGAGGGGTCTGCATGGCACCTGCCCCTCTCCTACTACCCTTTCCCAATATGGATAACGAATAGGCCGTAAACGTGGCGCCCCTTTCGTCCCCGACGCCAAACTACCCTCTAACAAACGCAATTGTAGAGATGAGCGCACTTCCCAAGGACGGCACTATTTTTACCTTTCATAAAATACTGTCTGCATTAATAGGGAAAATAGGAATGCTAAAAATAAAGAAAACCTACGAAGGTGGGCATAAGACTAGCGCCACCACGCAGTCCCTCAGTGAAATAGACGGACAATCTCAAAACTGCAGGAACGGGCGCCACGCTGCAGGCATTGTACTACAGGATATAGCCACGCGCCAAGTCCCCTACAGGTCTATATGCTAGTGTGCGTCTGCGCAGTGCTTTAATATTTAATGTTTCACAATCGAAGCTGCCGCCATTTTCCTATCTTTTACCTGCCCAGCACTTCGCGTTCCTCTTACGTGTACGGTTCTCTTAATGACGAATTCGCCCGCAGCACACAGGCAATTCACAATTCTCGGCCCACTCATCATCATCACCAGCCGGGCTATACCCACCAACAGTATAAAATCCTTTCCTATATCATTCTTATTAACCCGATCATGTGTCAGCTGTCTCCAAATGACCCGTACGCATACTTTTTCATCTCGTCTACCCGCCTTTCTGCCAGTCCCTGCTACGCTTGGCTCTCATTGGAATCCACCTTGTTAACCTGACCTGACTCAACGCACCCAAAGAGCTCCCTCGGTGCAACCAGCAGCGCCTAGGTCGGAATCTAGCTCCGGCGACGACGCGCCACGTTCGAGTCGGTGTCAACGGAACTCCCATAAGCGCCGTCGGTGCCTAAGAGAGATCACCCGTCTTGTCTCCTGCCAGCGGGCCCTTCCTGTTCCTTACCGTTTGATTTAAACGCGGAGCATCTGGACTCTATAATAAAGAGGCATAGGGTTCCAGAGAGGGAGAGACAGAAGAGGAAGAAAGAGATGGTCGCGCCGGAGTTCAGCGGGTGCACTAGATAAATCACAACTTGTTTCCGAATCCGGGGGGACCGCCATATGGCATTGCTGTGGAGAGGGCTCGCTCGCGTTGTCGATAGCGGTATATGGTGCCCGTCGCGTCGCGCCGGGGTCAAGAGCGACTCTCGGCGGCCGCGGCGACCGAGCTTATCTGTCCGCCAAGGTGCTCGTCCGTCTTTTCGGGGCCGAGCAGGAAAAAGGTTAAGCGGCGGCGCTCACCCCCTCTTCTTCCTCCTCCTCCTTCAAGGAGTGTGTTATACTTACTGGTGGCCGGCGGCGGCACTTGATATTGTGTATATACAAACTATATATACGTCGTTCCCTTCTCCTTACTCTGTATAAAACCGCCAGTATCCCTCTTTCCAACCCCTACCCTATCTAGGTTTATATACCCTCTCCTATTAAAGAGGCAGCTCGAAGAAGACGCAGCCCTGTTTTGCGTTTATCTGTCGCATCGTCGTCCGTCGTTCTTCTAATCTTCTGAATTTTTTTTTTAATTTTTGCTCGGGAGGGATGAGGGCTGACGTGTGGCTAGCACTGCCCTCCTCTTTCCATCCTTTTCCCTCGCTGTTGCCATAAAAGCGGAAGAAGACCGGTTCGTATGTGCCTTTCTCGAGATACTCCCGTCCCGAGTGTAGTGGCTTCGGTTCGGCGGTATATGGCCGTAGAGTGGTGGTATGAAGAGGGGACGCGAGCTCGCGGCGGTTCTGCGTGCGTGTGTGTGACCCTGTATCATTCTGGGCTCGGCGCATTGCGAACGAGCGCCAGATGAGATATATTTTATCCGGCTGCCGTGAAAGGGGAGAGGCGCAAGAATTTCCGCCTCTGCTGCTGTATTCCGGCTGTCTCATGCGGCAAATGCAACGCGGTATGAGCAACGACCTATAGATCCATGCTTACGTTCACGCATTTGCACGCGTGTGCGCACTCGTCGTAAGGGTTTTAATACGTGCGTGCACTGTCAGCGCGTAGAGGCTTCTCACATATGTGCACGTGCGTGGGGAGTGTTCGCCTGGCTCGACCTCCGCTCCACCGCCTCCTCCGTTCGCGCGCTATCTGCTCAGCGCTCGGTGGCCTCGACACTGGCATACAGTGGCCTAGACCTCCATCGATGTAATACCTGTTTGAATAAGCTTGCCACAGTGACCTTTCTTGCTACCCGTTCTCCGACTAAAGGTTACGTCATTGTGCGGATGGCCTCGTGGGCGAAAAGAAAATGGCTGTGGATTAGCATCGGTTAAACCCATAAGTGAAGCGATAGCTGAAGCATGGTTACACATGGTAAAGCTTTTTATTCAGTAGAAAGTTTTCCTTTGTTTATGGCTATGAAGATAGGCCGGTGATCCGTTAAGTTGCCCCCGTTGTTCTTCTTCGGTCATTGTTGCTGTGGTGGTGGTAGTGGTGACAAACATTTATTTACTCTTTGTACACGGAGGTGTTTGGATCGAGGTCCTATTTGCCCAGGCCCTCACAAATCAAGGTGGAGCTCCTATTCCGGAGCTCCAATGGCGTCTAAAGCACGCCTGGCGACCAAGGTTCGCTGGGACTGTATAGGTCATGGCAGCTGAGCAGCGTCGCCTTTCAGGCCTCCTTAGAAGGGCGGGTAATGAAGGATTGGGAACGTTGGCGATTGAATGGACAGGCCCAGACCACGAGGAAGACGTCCGAGAAGGTCGCTCCACACAGGCAGCAGCCCCCATCAAAGTCTGTATTGAAGTGCTTCAAAACTGCCGGGCACAGCATTGTGTTGTCGGTGTTGACGCAGAAGCGGCGGCGGCCATCTGTGCTGCTCGTTAATTGTTCATGCAGCATCGCCGCAGCGGCGTTTCGCAAGACGCTTCTGACGTCGTTATGGCCTCTCGGCTGCTCTTTTTGTCTTTAGCCCCTTCTCCTCTCCGCAAACTTCCAGCTCGCAACGCAATGTCCTCTGGATCGTCAGATGCAGCCAACGGACGATCGTAACGAGTACGGCTGCTCAGCTGCACTTCCTCCGAGTCCTTGGCACGGCCGAGGCGCGACTCTCTCTCTCTCTCTATGTCTCACCACGGAGTTGCTCACCCGTTAAGCTACTTCCCACGTCTGTTGACCTTTGACCTTGGCTTTGACCTTGACCTTTGGTGGGGATATAGCTACCCAAAGTGGTTGTTGTTTAGGTTCCAACTCGACCTTAAAACTGTTTGAAGGTCATCGGAAGCACACGATGACACTGGCTTTACCCCGCGTAGTTTAGTGAAGCAGGTTTTAGTGAAGCCTGTTCCTTTTGCTTCGTTTTGATTTCTATCTAGCGAGTGTTTCTCGTTTCGATTGCATACGAGATTCATGCGCCGGCGAACGTTATGGTGGGCCTATTTGCCTCAGTACGTCACTTGTTTCCTCAGAAGAGCCCCCTTCAACTTACACCAACACAGGAATAATGTGGACGTCAGTCTGTTACAGCGCAGAATGCATGCCAAGACATTGGAGGCATATTTCAAACACATAAAACAAAGGACTTTACCTGAGGTTTCCTAGCATATATCAGAGACGCATAAACAATTCCATTTCGCTGCGAGGCAGGGCTGCCCACTGCCGTCAGTACTCTTTACGCTGGCCCTTGATCCGTTACTGCGACGCGTGGCAGATGCGTCCCAGGTGGAATGCGCGTATACTTTAAATGTTTTGTAACGTGGTAATCTTAGTCTTCATAGCCACTGCCATGCATCGCGTGCTGGCACACTCGAGGACGAAGAAGTTGGTCGCTGCCTTGCTGATTCGCCACGCCTGAGGTTCTGCAGCGAGTTCCTCCAGAGCGGCTGGATCCATCTGCGTCGACTGAATAAACACACCCCTACAACTGGTGCAGGTGCTGCTGGGTACGTTCCCGTCCACCCTGGAACTAAGAAGCCGCATATTGCCATCTGCTTCCACCTTGCCGGACGACACTGCCTCAACATCGCCGACCTTCCCAACCACGGTCCTGTGTTCTGGAGCTCTACGGCAGCGTGACCCATGCCTCTTCAGTGGCACGGCCGATCAAGACGTCGACGATTGGTTGTCGGCGTACGAGCGTGTCAGTACTTACAACCGATGGGACGACACTACCAAATTAGGTAACGTAATCTTTTACCTGACTGACGTGGCGAACCTCTGGTTTCGCAACCATGAGGCAGACCTGCCATCTTGGTCTGCATTTAAGAAGAATTTTGCGGAAGTGTTCGGCCGCCCTGCAGTTCGCAAGCTCCGAGCAGAACAACGCTTGAGCGAGCGCACTCAGCAGGCCGAAGAGTCGTTCACCAGTTACATAGAAGACATCGTTGACCTGTGCAAGCGTGTCGACCCCTCAATGTCCGAAGCGGATAAGATAGAAAACATCATGAAAGGCATCTCTGACGACGCGTGCCAGATGCTATGGGTGAAAAATCCTGCCACGGTCAGTGACGTAATCAAACTTTGCCAGAGCTACGACGTGCTTCGCAAGAAGCGCGCTTCTACCCGGCGGTCCGGTGTTAGAGACGACATCTCTGCACTAGCTCTGGGCGGTTCTACTCCATCAGAGGACAGCCCTTTGATTCAACAAATCAAAGCCTTCGTCCGAGAAGAAGTCGCCCGCCAGCTATCACTGGTCCCTTAGTTACAAGATACTGGCCGCCTTGTTCCTGACATGGCTCCGTCTTTGGCCCCTACCATACGGCGTGCCATGGAAGACCACATCGCTGATGTCCTTCCGCCCAGTTCCGTGCACCCGCCCAGCCCAGGGCTGCCGACCAGCCCCGTGCCAGCCCAAGTAACGGCACCACTAACGTACGCCCAAGTTGCGGTCAGGCCGCTCCTTCTAACCTTCCTTCGCCTTTGGCTGGATCTGCATTCAATGTCCCTATTCCAAGGGTACGCCAACGCACTACGAACCCGTGGCGTACCGCGGACAACCGCCCAATCTGCTACTCTTGTGGGCTGCCGGGTCATGTCGCACGCCTTTGCCGCCAACGCCTTCCACCTTCTCGCCCTAACCTTTGGAACTACTCTTACGATACCGACCAGCCCTCGCCGAGAACTTCGCCCGGTTCCGACTTTGTATCTCGCGACATTCAAACATATACCACTCGCCGATCATCTTCCCCTCGTCGCCGTTCACCATCTCCGCTACGACGTTCTACCGGTACTGTTGAGGGAAACTAGCAGTCGCAGTTCCCGGGGCAACAACTGCGCTTGGTTCGAACTCTTCAAGTCCTCTGTGTTCTCCCGCTAACGTAATACGAGTGTTTGTCGACGGCGTCGCAATACTCGCTCTTGTCGACACAGGCGCCGCCGTATCCGTCATCAGTGAAGCTTTTTGCCGTCGTCTTCGCAAGGTGACCACCGCGCTTTCCGACTTTAGGCTTCGCACCGCCTCATCACAGCGCATTCATCCCTCAGCGGCGTGCGCGGCCCGTGTTCTCATCGAAGACGTCTTGTACACCATCGAGTTTATTGTACTGTCTCACTGCTCACACGACATCATCCTGGGCTACGATTTCCTTTCAACTCATCTTGCCGTTATTGACTGCGCCCGTGCGGAAGTTTCCTTTCTACCTCTTTGTGATACCGTTTTGTGTGATGTCCCTACCCAGTCTGCAAAACTCCTTGTCGCCAATGACACAGACATTCCTCCATTTTCTGCTGCCCTCGTTCCACTCTCCTGTGAAAGCTTTACTACTTCGACTGTCTTCTTCACACCTTCCGACGCCGCTTCATGCCATCCCTGCCTCCTGCTCCCATTTGCTGTTCTGAAGTTCGAAGATGGCCTTAGTGCAATGTACGTCTCAAATCCATTTTCGTGCCCGTCCGTCCTGCTACGCGGCGAGTGTCTCGGTCGTATTGAAGAACTTGATCCTGCGCTTGTAAATACTCTTCCTGCCACACCTACTTCATTAGACGTTAATGTTCTCAGCTCTTGCGATATAGCGACCGCTTCGACACCACCCGATGTTCTTCAACAAGCTATTGACGTAGATCTTCCACCCACACAACGCGATCAACTCGCCGCTCTTCTACAGAACTTCACTTCTGCCTTCGACCTTCCTCACACTGCTCTGGGTCGCACGTCTGTCGTTACGCACACAATCGACACTGGTACAAACGCACCTTTACAACAGCGTCCTTATCGCATGTCGGCCTCTGAGCGCCAAGTCATTGCTGATAACGTGGACGACATGCTTCGCCGGGGCGTCATACAGCCATCTAACAGTCCATGGGCCTCTCCGGTTGTTTTGGTCACCAAGAAAGATGGTTCCATCCGGTTTTGCGTCGATTACCGTAGGCTAAACAAAATCACGCGCAAAGATGTCTATCCTCTGCCGCAAATCGACGACGCCTTGGACTGTTTACAGGGAGCCGAGTATTTCTCCTCTTTGGATTTGCGCTCCGGCTACTGGCAGGTACCGATGGCTGATGAAGACGGCTCGAAAAACTGCCTTTATAACACCGGATGGCTTATACGAGTTCAACGTTATGCCCTTTGGCCTTTGCAATGCCCCAGCTACTTTCGAGCGCCTGATGACACTGTTCTTCGTGGATTCAAGTGGCAGACCTGTCTTTGTTATCTAGATGACATCGTAGTTTTCTCTACCGACTTTTCTTCTCACCTTCTCCGCCTAAAGCATGTCCTCACGTGTCTCGCCGACGCTGGGCTTCAGTTGAATTTGAAGAAGTGCCACTTTGCCGCTCTAAAACTCACAATTTTAGGCCACGTAGTCTCTAAGGACGGCATTCTTCCCGACCCCACCAAACTTCGCGCAGTTGCAGAGTTCCCGAAGCCAACCTGCCTGAAGCAGCTTCAGAGCTTTATCGGCCTCTGCTCCTACTTTGGACGCTTCATCTTGAACTTCGCCTCTATCATTGCTCCTCTGACCCGGCTCCTTGCCGGCAGCTCCGACCTTTCCGCCTGGACTCCAGCGTACGCCGCCTTTTGGTTTCGCCTCCCATTCTACGCCACTTTGATCCGACTGCGCCTACGGAGATCCACACTGATGCCAGCGGTATCGGGCTTGGGGCCGTCCTTACACAACGTAAGCCTGGTTACAGTGAGTATGTTGTGGCATACGCCAGCCGAACATTGACGAAAGCAGTCCAATTATTCAGTCACAGAAAGAGAATGTTTGGCCATTATTTGGGCCATCGGAAAATTTCGTCCCTATGTGTATGGCCGAACGTTTTATGTTGTGACCAATCACCACGCTTTGTGCTGGCTGGCCTCTCTGAAAGACCTATCCGGTCGCCTTGCTCGCTGGGCTCTCCGCCTCCCCTGGATCAATGCACTTTTGGATTTTCTCTCAAGTCCTACCCCCGGTCATTCATCCAAAGCACTCGTCCGGCAAGCCCACCACTTCTCCATTCGTGACGGTCTTCTCTATCGCCGCAATTATTTACTTGATTGACGGAAGTGGCTTCTAGTCATCCCGCGTTATCTCCGTGCCGACATTTGTGCTGCGTACCATGGTAACCCACAATGTGCTCAAGGTGGCGTATTGAAAACCTACACGCGCCTACGTCTGCGATTTTACTGGCGTGGAATGTACCGCTTTTTGCGACATTTCGTGCGCGCTTGCGAATCTTGTCAACGCCGAAAAACTCCTCAGAAGTCCCCCGTTTCGTTGCAGCCGTTACCCTGCCCTGCTCGTCCGTTTGACCGCTTTGGCATAGATCTCTATGGCCCTCTTCCTACTACTCCCGCTGGAAACCGGTGGATTATCGTGGCAGTAGACCATCTTACTCGTTACACTGAAACATCACCGTTGCCCTCTGCCACTGCAAGAGACGTTGCTTTGTTCCTGCTCAACAACTTGATTCTTTGCCACGGGACTCCGAAGGAACTGCTCAGTGACCGCGGACGCGTTTTCTTGTCCGACGCTCTTGAGGCCCTGCTGAAAGAATGCCGCATCACTCATCGCACCGCTACTTCTTACCACCCTCAGACGAATGGCCTGACAGAACGCTTCAACCGTACTCTGAGTGACATGCTGGCCATGTACGTCAACGACGCTCATTCCAACTGGGACCAGGTTCTTCGCTTCGTAACTTACGCTTACAACACTGCGATACAGACAACCACTGGACTCTCCCTTCTTCCTTCTATACGGGCGCGAGCCAACCTGCACAATGGACGCGCTTTTTCCCTACCACCCTGATGTTTCTGAATTGACGCCACTCTCGGACGCCGCCCAGTACGCAGAATAGAATGCCGTCAGCTGGCTCGTTCGCTTACAAAGGAAAACCAGTGGCAACAAAAACACCATCGTGACACTGGCGAGGCGCCTTGATATGCACCCAACTCCCTGGTGTGGCTCTGGGTTCCTACCACAACCACCGGCCTTTCAGAGAAGCTTCTTGCTCGGTATCACGGTCCATACCGAGTCCTTCAAAAAACATCTCCTGTCAACTACGTAGTTGAGCCTGTTACGCCCTCTGAGGACTTGCGTCGCCGTCGACGTGAAACAGTTCATGTGAACCGAATCAAGCCCTACTACGATCCGTCTGTACTGTCGGCTCCATAAGTCGCCAGGATGGCTCCTTCTCTACCCGGGGGGAAAATGTTGTGTGGCAATCTTCGTCTTCATAGCCACTGCCATGCATCACGTGCTGGCACACTCGAGGACGAAGAAGTTGGTCGCTGCCTTGCTGATTCGCCACGCCTGACGTTCCGCAGCGAGTTCCTCCTGAACGGCTAGATCCATCTGGGTTTAAAGAATAAACACACCCCAGTTTGTAAGTCTTGACATTGCTCTAGTTCGAGTGTGTTTGCTGGCCGTTGGGCTGCTGGGAGCATGGAATCCCGACAGGGCACTGGCAGATCATTCATGAAGGTTCCACCACGTTTTCGCTTTTTTTTTTGTGACCTTAGAAATTCCTTTTTTGTTTCATTGAACAGACATTGGACCGCATACACCTGTATTTGATATCTGTGGTTGTCACGAAACAATTAACCCCCGCTGTCGTTTCTGTATAGGTATGACAGTGAAGTGTGGTTTTATGACTGGTGTGGTTTGGTTTGAAGGGTTTAACGTCCCAAAGCGACTGAGGCCATGAAAGACGCCATAGTGGAGGACTCCGGAAATTTCGACAACCTGGGGTTCTTTAACGTGCACTGACAACGCACAGCACACGAGCGCCTTGCTTTTCGCCTCCATCGAAAAGCGGCCGCCGAGGCCGGGATTCGATCCCGCCTCCTTGGGAACAGTAGTCGAGCGCCGTAACCACTACGCCACCCCGGCTTTTTTTTTTTTTTTTTATGACTCTGCAAGAGAACTTGGGTGCTCCAGTAAATTTCATTTCAATGCGCCGGTGAAATCTAACGGTCCAGTGAATCGTCGCGTTGTAGAATCTCCTCCTATTTAGTATTTCAAGAACCCTCGTACTACGCCAGAGCTGCTTGTTCATTTATCCCAGTTACTTCATTTAATTTGTCTGCAATAGTAGCGTAACTACTGAATACATTTTTTAAAGTTAGGCTGCATAAATCTTTTAATATAGAAACATAGTTTTGTGCCTTTTGTGTATAGTTGAATGCAATTGGTACAGTTGCTACGTTTAAAACCTTGTAAATCTGAATAAAGAATGTAGACTGATTTATAGGAAAGTAAAGGCGAAATATCTGTCATGCACTCTCCTTGGATACCTGAACCGAACCACAAGGCAAGAGAGGAAGGTAGAAGTTTCAGTTTATTAATGTAAGCATTGTATGGCTATGTAGGCGGCTTTCGCGTGGACATGACTTTGTCGGCGCTTAAAAGAGGAACTGCAAATATTGGAGAAACAAAAATGGCACCATAGGATAGAGCGTCAAGGAAAGGTGTGGAAGTGACAAAATGGCTTATGTGGTTTAATTAGGTAACTCAGTAAAGCCAACAACAATAATAACTGGTTCACAGAAAACGAAAGGCGCTATGTCTATCACATTTGTTTGTGGGCACCTTAGAAACTGATTGATTTAAACTGATTGATTTATAGGAAGGGAAAGGCGCGGTAACTGCCTCACTAGTTTTCTGTGGACACTTTAACCGCTCCGTAAGGGAAGGGAGGGAGGTGGGAATGAAAGTGGAAAGAGAGAAAGAGGAGCCGTAGCGGAGGGCTACGGAGTAATTTCGACCACCTGAGGATCTTTAACGTGATCTGACATCGCACAGCACACGGACGCCTCTTCATTTCGCCTCCACCGAAACGCAGCCGCTGGCGGTCGGAATCGAACCAAGGCAATAAATTGATTTGGCCCGCCGTGGTGGTGCAGTGGTAAGACGCCCGACTACTGTGCCGGAATTCCCGGGTTCGAACACGACCACGGCGGCTACGTTTCGATGGAGGCGAAATGAAGTGGCTTCCGTGTTCTGTGTGATGTCAGCGCACGTTAAAGATCCCCAGGTGGTCGAAATTACTCGGTAGTCCTCCACTACGGCACCCCGTTCTCTCTTTCCACTTTCACTCCCATCTTCCTTCCTTCCCTTACGGCGCGGTTCCGGTGTTCGCAGAGCGTGTGACACATACTGCGTCTTTCCTTTCCTATGAACCAATTATTATTATTATTATTATTATTATTATTATTATTATTATTATTATTATTATTATTATTATTATTATTATTATTATTATTATTATTATTAAATTGATTATTATTGAATATCAATGATAATGAAAAAGAGAATAAAATTTCAATACTAAACCTTAAAAAGGATCTATTCACCTATAAAATTACAGAAATATTTCGAGATTACGCGTGATCACCTTAAAATGAGGGCGTTAAGTTGCATTTATTCCGGAGCCCTCCAATATGACACCTCTCCTCCCTTTTCTACAGCTCGGTTCAGGCAACACCGTCTATCTAGGGGGTGTTGGATTAGGTGTCCACCGATATGTGTGACAGATACTTCGCCTTTCCATTCCTTTTCATTTTTAATGCCTATATGCTACGCCGCACTTTGACTTCAGATTACCTTGAGAGCTTTGGCAACCGGTCCTTATCGATTTGAATCCTTGCAGCTGTTTGGGACAATTTTTAAGGCGAAAGGCGAAAGCCTTTAATGACTCATCGTTGTCGTCAGCAAAAGTGTCACGCCTCTGGCAGGAGCTGCCAACTCGGGTCGCTCCTTTCATATGGAAGGGTGATATGTAGGCTTTAGTACAGCAGGCATCAGCGGCGTTTGAAATTGATTTACGGATAGATAAGGCACAGTATCAGTCACAATTATCCGCGTACACATATACCTTGCCGTAAAGGAAGGGAGGAATGTGAAACTGTAGTCACCTTTTTACTCGAAGCATCATTCACCGCCGCATTCGCAACAAATGCGTATCAGAATGCGGCACTCAGGCTTTTGCCTTTCACCACTTTAGTCGCCAAAGTGTCTCGTGATTTTTTTTTTAAGGGATGGCTTATGCAGCGCGTTCGGACTAAGAGCTGTCGGCGTCGTCACCGCTTCTGGAAAAAATCAGGGGCTGTGCAAAAAAAAAAATCGTATTATGGTAATTTTCAGTTCTGGCGATTGATTATTCACTGGTGTGGGATAGGTGATGACGAGGTAATAAAATAATTGTAATGAATTCATTATTAATGCATTAAAATAAAAAACAGGAAAAAGGTGCTCAAATGTGTCCCAGTACACGGAATGAAAAGGCAATGCTTGGTGATGCTAATGAAGAAAATTTAGTGTGTGTGAATGATCAATCAATTAATTAATTGAAACAATTGAATTAAACGTAGAATTGAAAAACGGGCGTTCATAGGTGTCAAAATGCTCAGAATGAAAATTTAAATGCTTAATTATGCTAATTAAGAAAATTGAATGCATTGATCATGTTAACTGAAATATTCGAAAAGTGAAGAATTCGCTCAAAAGTTTCGGACTGCTCAGATTGTAAAGCCAATGCTTGCTGATGCTAAGTATCGGTGTATAAGAATTAAAGAGCGAAAAGCTTGGTCAGAGTGTGTTAAATGCTATCGTGTCATTATCTTAACATCGGAGCTTATGTGTCCTTGAAATATTTATTCAATATTTATCGCCTCAAAATGGGTTATTTGCTTGAGGACAAGAAGTCGCAAAAATTTATTTTGACGAGGACCAATGCCTGGAGGATGTTATCTTCAGTTCCTCTTTCAGTTCAGTTCAGTCGTTCAGTCGT
>NC_139353.1:44369105-44381605 GCF_055883805.1 Amblyomma maculatum | reverse complement strand
TGAATCAATTCGCCGTTGTGGCGATACCAACAGTAGCAGTTTTCCCTTCATTTGCGGGAGAAGGGTGAACGTAGATTCATCAGTCCGTCCTTCCTCAATAAGGGAACGAATCTCATTCCCAAAGAGTGCGGTGGTGGTGTGTGGTGGCCTTGCTGGAAACGATGCTTCTGGGCGACCATAGTCAACGAAATGTTGAGTCTAGGCATGTGTACATCATCTCCAATATACCACCGGGTGTGCTGCACAATACTTCTGCACTATCGCCACGTTACCTAAAGGGTTGGTTTGGTTTGGTTTGTGGGGTTTAACGTCCCAAAGCAACTCAGGCTATGAGAGACGCCGTAGTGGAGGACTCCGGAAATTTCGACCACCTGGGGTTCTTTAACGTGCACTGACATCGCACAGCACACGAGCGCCTTGCTTTGATCCTCGTCAGTGGAAGACGCGCGTGGAGGTTTCACTAACGCCTCTGACTATGCGCATTTCTCCCTTGACATCACATGCATCCAGCCGACCGGACATATCCTAGTTTTATTAAGTAGCTAGGGAAATGGGGACCTCTGACTAAAAAAATTAGCTATGGCTTAGCTAGTGGTTAAATCTGGAGTAACGCGAGAGCAATCCGCGTGACTACGCATAGGTTCGGCTTGAAAGTAAAGACGTGGCTTTTGCACATAGTTAAGTTAAATAAGTTAAATTGGTTCAGAGGAAGGGAAAGGCGCAGTAACTGTCACACTTGCTCTGTGGACACCCGAACCGCGCCGTAAGGGAAGGGAGGAAGGTGGGAATGAAAGTGGAAAGAGAGAAAGAGGAGCCGTAGTGGAGGGCTACGGAGTAATTTCGACCACCTGGGGATCTTTAACGTGCGCTGACATCGCACAGCACACGACGCCTCTTCGTTTAGTTTACTTTATAGTTTCAGCTTTATTAAGGCAAAACCCTTTAATGGCTCATGCTGTCGTGGACAAAATGTGTCCCGCTTTTGTGGCGGCTCTGATTGGCCGAGGTGGGATGGTATCACAGAGATCTCGACCAATCACAGAGCACCACCACAGTATGCGCGAATGCGTGCCTTATATGGCCATATGTCAATCAATGATCATTTGCTAATTGATTACTAATTAATGCCTAAATAAGCAATTCAATGGTTTAATAATCATAACTGCTTAGTAATGAATGAACGAATTAATAATTACTTATTTACTAATTAATGACTACTTACGGAACCAATCGTTAGCTAATTAATGACTGGTAAATAATGACTAATTTATTAATGAATGAATAATTATATAATTAAATGATTACTAATCAGTGACAGTTGCGAAGCAGAATGCGGCACTCAGGCTTTCGCCTTTCACTATACTTTAGTCGCTAAAGTCCCTCGTAATTTTTTTATGCAACAGAGGAATCACTTCAAATATGAGCACCCCTTGCCTCTCGTCGTCGATCATGCCTATTCGGGTGTAAAGACTTGTAGTGGTATATGACATCATCTCTACGTCGAACTCAGGGGCACACCGCCGTCACAACGTTCGAACGAACCGTCAGTCCTAGCAACTCGCTGTTGTTCGCCTCTACAATTACTACCGAGTTATGTCTTCTTCTTCTTAACCTTCTTTTTTTTTCTCTCTCTCTCCTTTTTCTTCTTCTTTCTTCGCTCTTCGAGACAGGCACGACGAAATGGCGAGCCAATGTAGCTCTCGCTCACAAGAGATGGGGAGGTTTAAGTATGGTTTGAACCTAGGGATAGAGCGAAAGCTTTGAGTGTTGCAGTGATAGATTCTTTAACACCCGCTTTACCTTCCGCGGTATTTTAAAATAATTTTTGTTAATAATAATAGTAATAATAATTGCTGCACAGGAAGAAAAAGGCGCAGTATCTGTCACACTTGTTTCTGTGGACACCTGAATCGCGCCGTAAGAGATTGATTTGACTAATTTTATAGGAAGAGGAAGGCGTGGTAAATGTCTGGCTTGTTTTCTGTGGACACCTCAACCGCGCCGTAAGGGAAGGGGGAAGGTGGGTGTGAAAGTGGAAAGAGAGTGACAGGAGCCGTAGTGGAGGGGTACGGAGTAATTTCGACCACATGGGGATCTTTAACGTGCGCTGACATCGCACAGCAAACGGACGCCTCTTCGTTTCGCCTCCATCGAAACGCAACCGCCGAGGTCGGGTTCGAACCCGGGTATTGGCACAGTAGTCGGGCGTCTTACCACTGCGCCACCCCGTCGGGGCGCGCTGTAATGGAAGGGAGGAAAGTGGGAGTCAAGGCGGAGTGAGAGGAAGAGGTGCAGTAGTGAAGGGCTCCGTAATAATTTCGACCACCTGGATATCTTTAACGTGCGCTGACATCGCACAGCACACGCATGCCACTTCGTTTCGCCTCCATCGAAACGCGGCCGCCGGTGGTCGTGATCGAACCCGGGTACTCCGGCATATTAGTCGGGCGTCTTACCACTGCACCACCGCGGCGTAGCACATTTAGATGTTCTCTTCCACCAACTTTCACATGTACGTGAGTACGTCCGCTCCATGTCGTGGCTGATCTCCGGTCACGGCCGAATTGCAAGCGCTCGTTGGCGACCGTCTTGCTTGCATGCGTTTCGCTCGAGCGACGACATGACCCACAGTATCTGAGACGTCCGAAATGAATTCCGGTGCTGAGCAATTGTCTAGTCACGACAAGCGCTACTCGCGGTGATTGAGCCCGCAATTCTTAATTGGTTAATTAAAAGGAACGTCGGTCATGGAAGGCGTGGCCCATGCATCAAGTTCTCCGCGAAGCTGTGCATGCAGTAAAAAGACGTCCACGGGCAAAGTGAGAGAAAAGAACAGAAACAAAAAGTTGTAATTGTCCTAATTCAAAAATACGGCCACATTGGTTGTCTGTATGCATCTGTATGTAAAGAGATTCAGGTCGGCTCTTTGGTCGGACAAGAAAGATTAAATCTTGAGAGAGGTAAAAAGTACAATTGTACAAAGCAGCTTTTCGGACGTTTCAAATACTGTGGTTAAACAGGATCAGCAATCCAATTGTTTTTACCAGGCGGATTTACGGACTCGTTGGTAATACGCGCATTCTTGAACCTTCTTTGAGCTTTGACCATCTACATTTGTTTTTGTTTTTAATGGCGGCCTCTTAAAAGCTGGAGCTATATTTTTAGCCTTGGCCAAAAGTCAGGGCCTTAACGAGTATACATTAAGATCTCAAAGGTGTGGGCTCCACGTAGCAAATCAAATGTCCTCCTATCCGATTCACTGAGAGAGATAAACAGTTGATTTTCAGAATTATTCGAAATGAATTGAATGCTTTGGAGTTTACAGGAAATTGGCATAAACTTCGAAAAACAAAAGTTCGAAGTAGTTTGATTCTTTGAGTGTTTGAAAACAGGGCCCACTCTGACACCGCATATAATATACATTGGTCTGCGCGGATTGAAGGGCTCAGCCCACTCAAAGCTGAACTTTACAAAGCCTCCCATCAGTGAAGAGGCGTTCATAGTACTCATACATGCATGATGAGTTTTGGCGATGCCGTCATGTATATATGTTTATTGAAACCTGGTATACTATGCGAATCTGTATTTGCTGTCTTCACTGATAGCAAAGGGTACTTTCTCTCTCTCTCTCTCTCTCTCTCTCTCTATATATATATATATATAGATATATATATATATATATATATATATATATATATATATATATATATATATATATATATATATATATGCGGCTACCAAGTTAATCATCTATACTGACTTCGTGTTGTGTTCACCTCTTCATGACGATCAACATCGCCTTCTGAGCTATAGCTAAAACTTCATACATACGCCTATATCAGCGCCATACATCACCTATACAGCAGGTAACACTGTCTAGTATTATTTATGTTTTTCCGCACTTTCTTAAAATATCTTGATTCTACTAGTATTTGATTCGTGCCCGATTTTTTTTTTAGGGGGGGGGGGGGGGGGGGGAGAGAAGTAATACCCACGCTGAAACAATGCCGTGTGCTATGCGATGTCGTTAACACCGCTTCTTGGGCTAGTTGGTGCATACTTGAATTAGTGTAAAACTGCGCCGAACGAAACACGCCACAGGAAAGAAGACGAGACACAGGCGCAGGTTATCACCAATTCAAGTGTGCGATATCAGTGACCGGTAAAGAACCGGAGGTGGCTTACGTAATTCAGTAATCATCTACTGTGGCGTCTCTGGCATTCCTGAGCCGCTCCGGGAAGCTAAAAATCGTTAAAAGTCAGAGAATAGCACATCTTTATATGTACGCAGAAAGGGAGTTCAAAGCATGCACCTCAAATTTATTCTATTTATTACATACTGCAGGCCGTGAGGCCCAAGCAGGAGTGGACTAAACAAATTATTGCAGTGATCAGTAATATCAAAATGCGAACAAAACAGAGCACAAACAGCGGGAAATGAAAATGATAATAGCAGAACATGAAATAATGCTAAACATGGTCATGTATCAGGTCAAGAGACTGTAGGCAGGAGGCTGGCAAGCTGTTCCAATCATTAATGGTCTGGGGAAAGAGAGTGTTGAAATAAGCTATAGAGTTAGCAAAGTACGGGGTCAGAGAAAGAGGGTGGGAGTGTCGGGTTTGTCTGGTGTTCGATAGTATTAGGTATGATGACGGATTTATTCCAGGTTTATTATTAAATAATAAAAATAACAATTTTAATCGAATAAATTTTCGTTGGGACTGAAGGGTGGGTATTGAACTCTATTTCATTAGTGCAGAGACAGAGACAGTTCGACTGTACTGCGAAAACATGAATCGGAAAGCTTTTCTTTGGATTCGCTCCAGTGCGTTAATGTTGGTGATAGTATGGGTCCCATAAAATACAAGCATACTCTAATTTATTCCTTATAAATGGTCGGTTTGTGTAGAGGAAATGCCCATGAGAGTTCATGCCGCGTTCAAGTATTTACAAGTGAGCCGGCAATTTACAAACGAATAATTTAAGTGACATTTTCCTCACCTCGCTGCAATCAGGGAGCCCGTCTTTTGTCCTATAATCTTCCTTTTTACCAGATGTGTCGCCCTCTCGGTAATCGGCGATAACTGGTTGAAATCACACGCACACGATTGACACTTAGCGGAATCTGTCGCTGGCGCCGTTTTCTAACAAACTGCGCGTTCGCTTAGCTCCTGGCGGTTTGTTTTGCAGCCAGCGGAGATGGAGGAGAAGAAGTGCGCATCATGCTGACTGCGGCTATGCAAAAAAAGGTGGATTCTGCACATGAGCGACGTAATTGACGGTTAGTTTTCAGCCAGGAGCAGAGGCGCCCTTGCACAGGTCAACCATGTAAAAAAGGAGAGTTCTGATTCTGAACGGTAACCAGACGGTTTGTTTTCAGCACGGTGCAAGTATATTATTCTTACACCGTGTTTTGCAGCCAGTGGATCTTGAGGAGTAGAGGCGCGCATGCACCGAACAACCAAGTGGAAAATCGGGATTCTGTCTCTGAACGTCTTAACGTGAGAGTTTGCTTTCAGCCAATGAAACCGGAGGAGGAGGTGCTCACATGCGCAGGCTGCCCATCTAAAGAAAGGGTTCTGATCCTGAATGTCGTAACCAGATGATTTGTTTTCAGCCTGTGGAAGCTGAGGACTAGAGGCGCGCATGCACCGACCAACCATGTGAAAAATGTGGATTTTGCCTCTGAACGTCGTAAGGAGACAGTTGGCTTTCAGCCAGTGAACCCAGAGGTGGAGAGGCACGCATACGCAAACTAAAAAAGAAGCGTTCTGATTCTGAACCTCGTAATCAGACTGCTTGTTTTCAGCCAGTGGTGCTGAAGGAGGAGAGCCGTTCATGCACAGACCGGGCATGTGAAAAGGTGGATTCTGACCCTGAACTTTGTAGCCTAGCGCGAAGCTGGAGAAGGAGAAAAGCTAATTTGCAGACCTGTCATGTAAAAAAGGTGGACTCTAATCAGAACGTCGTAACCTGATTGTCAGACTTCAGCTAGTGAAGCAAGAGCAGGGGAGTAGCACGTGTACAGGCCGGTCATGTAAAAAAGGTGGATTCTACATGCGAACGTTCTAACCTGACTGTTTTGTTTCAGCCATGGAACTGGAGGAGAAAGGCCTGCATGCACAGACAGGATATATGAAAAGGGCGGATACTGACTCTGAAGGTCGTAACATCAAAGTTTGTTCCCAGCGGGTGAAGCTGGAGGAGGAGGAGGAGGAGGAGGAGGAGGAGGAGGAGGAGGAGGAGGAGGAGGAGGAGGAGGAGGAGGAGGAGGAGGAGGAGGAGGAGGAGAGGCGTTCATATGCACAGGCTGGTCATATGGAAAAGGCGGATTGTGACTCTGAACGTCGTAACTTGACAGTTTGTGTTTCACCAGTGGAGCTGGTAAACGAGAGGAACGCATCCGCAGACCGGCCATGGGAAAAAAAAGGTGGATTCTGCCTCTGAGCGTCGTAACCTGACTGTTTTTGAGTCAATGGAGCTCGATAGGTTACGGGGGAGCAAGCGACAAAAATAGTAAACAACTGAGCCGGGTTGGGTTGGTGACGCATTCAATCGCGAAGTGCCATCTACGTTGTCTTCGCTTTCTCGTCCAGTCCGCATTGAGAGGGAAAACGTGGAGGCCGTTTTTAACTGGCGATATTTCTTGATGGTGCACATGGTTACGAGATACAAGATTTTTGCACATTGCGCTACATCGAGGATTTCTGTAGAAGATCATATATAAGCGATTGCAGATCTTTCAATATTATCGCCTTTACTTGCATCTCGTACTTATACCCTCTGCGGACACCCTTTCGGTGTCCATTTATGGAGAGCGTTCTCCGATGGCGCCTAGCTGCTCATTCAGTTGTGAAATTAAACTATTCGGCAGTTGTGAAATTAAACACAAAGGCAGTGGCGCTCAAGGCAAAAGGAAATAGATTTCGAAGATACAAGTGCCGCTGAAGTCCGGCTCATTCAATGCGCGCCGGAAAGAAAGAATTACAAGAGTTCAACGCTGCTGAACCAAATACTGAGCGAAAGCGGGTGACCGAGCCTTCTTCCTCTCTTTTTCTTCTTCCTCAGCCCACATATAAAGCCCCGCTTTAACCAAGCCGCGTGGACGTGCCTTAGTGGCCTATAGGGGTAACGTGAATGCCAGGGTCCTAGCAGGCTGATTATGATATAACCGTCCCGTGTGAAACGAGAGACCTAAGTTGGCAGCTCCTGCTGCCAACTGAGCCGCGGCTCCGACCGCGCCAGGCCGACCGCTTGAGTTGGGTGCCCATCTCTCGCTTTTGTCTCACGTGCGGTGTGACGTCACAGCGTCACGTTGGTAAGACGTGGCTCCCGCCGTGCTACGCCGACCGCTTGAGTTGGTAGCCCGGCTCTCACCCTAGTGTCATGTGGGGTGTGACGTCACAGCGTCACGTGGGTAATACGTGGCTACCGCCGCGCTACGCTGAAGGCTCGAAACCTAGAGTAGTATTGCTTTCGCAATAAGAAACCATGCGAAAACATTTGATTGTGTTCAAAGGGAGCAAACCTCAAGGGTACGAAAATAGCTAACCGAAAATCATACGAAGCCCCATCTTTTTTAGGGGCTCAGAGACCCACTAACACTTTACGCAAACAGGGCCGGGCAACAATATCAGTCACCAAGGCCTCCAGGCCTCTCCCATCCAAGTGATATCCATAAGTCCACCCTTGAAAAAATTCAGAGTGTACGTCACGCAAAAACTAGATTCGCCATTTAAGGGCTCCCCGCTCATATCCGAAACCATGAGCATCACGAATCTGGCGTGTATCTGTAATCCCCAGGTTGGTGCTCAAGCTGGATCGTGCTGGTCTCTTCACACACGGTAGCGCCTTTCGTCGGTGAACCGAAACAACGCTCTGTTCCACGGAGAGTGCGCTTGGAGCGTTCCCTTTTACGCTTTTTGTTTCCGCTTCCCGTTTATGCCACGCCAACTCTTCGATCTCGTATGCATGTAAGGGCTATATTCAAGCCCACTATATAGCGAGCCTTCGTTCACGCATAACCTTTTCTTCGTCCTTCTCGTTACACGGCTTCCGTAAAGCCTGCATGCCCCACGACTCGCGAGCATGAACAGGCGGACGGCTTGCTGCGGCCCGCAGGCGTTCACGACAGATCGTTCGATGCCTATTATTTACGCCTCGTCCTCACTGCACGTCTGCCGGGGCGCACGCCACGCCATCCCCCGCGGCTGCTCAACCCCCCTCCCCTCCATCGTCTCACACTCAGCCAGCTCTCTTCAGTAGCTTCTACACAGTCGGCTCGCATATTTCTTTATTAATAACCGCTTGTATAACCTCTCCAGAGAAGCTTCGTTGCATCTGTGCGTGCGAGTGCTTTTCCGTGGCGCTGCCTTTTCATCCCACAGCTGGCCAGCGCGTGTTGGTGGCGTTGGTTGTTCTCGGCGCCGCTAGGGAAGAGGTTCGCGCGCTCATCCACGACTACGATGACGATGGAGCTCCCTCACGGCGGCCTTAATTCGCTAATCTGTGGAACGGGTCTCTCTTCTATTGCTGCTGGCGGCATAAACGGCCTCGCCTCATCCTCCTCCTCGCCGGTATATGGAGTGGTGTGGCGCCTTTCGGGAGCCATTCTCTGGCGGTCGCTCTGCGTTACTAAGGGCGATGCGCGGATCCGCGTCCGTTCCGGCCGCGTGTATATATGCTCGCCTTATTAAGTGCCGCCAGCGACTGGGCGCCGCGGTTCGCCTAATGTGGCAAAAGCGGCCGCAATCGCTCGACAAAGTCGTGCGATTGTTGGTAGCGCTACCTATATAGCATGTGCGTGCTTTGTCCGTGTTAGTGTGAGTGGGGTTCCGCTTTGCGCGGCTGACTGAGTGCGAAGGCTGGCCACCAGCCTGGTAAGAACAATGAAAAAGGAAGGAAGGAGATGTATCATTCGCCGGTTAAGGGGGATCCTGTCTCTCCAACCGGTTTCCTGCATAGTTATTTCACGCGATCCGCGCGCACACCGCATTTTCACTGTCTCACGCGCCCTGCTTGTGCGTTTTGCGTGTCCAAACGTGTGCAAAGCCTAATGGCTTTGTTTTGTGTTGCGTTGTGTTGGTCGGAAGGGGGGGGGGGGGGGGGGGGTCGGAGAAAAACGTTGCACTGACGGTGCGGGCCAGGCGTCATTTTGGCGTCACGATTTGTATTATCTCTCCACGCCGCTATTGTAGCGAGGTGATAAGCTGCATACCGCCCTTTACTTGAGCAGTTTCTACACACGCGGTGCATGTGGGTTTTATTTTATTTTTGTGCTGGCTTTCCTCCCTGGATATACGACTTATAGGCGTAAGCGCCCGCCATTTGCACGAGTGCTTGCCGGACTTCTCTAGTGCGAGTCGGGAAAGCATCGTCGATCAAGGCAATGGGAGTTCATGAGCACGCGATCGCTTTACGACCAAACTACGCTTTTTGGCGCGTTTTTAGGAAAGCCAGCTTTTGTTCTGGGCTCTTCAACGCCAAAGCGATGTTGCGAAACAAGGCTGTAAGCAGCAGTTAAGATGCGTTATCGCTTTCGTTAAGGAAGTTTTCTTTGCGCAGCACGTATATTGTGTAATGTCAAATGCAATAATAATAATAATAATAATAATAATAATAATAATAATAATAATAATAATAATAATAAGAAGAAGAAGAAGAAGAAGAAGAAGAAGAAGAAGAAGAAGAAGAAGAAGAAGAAGAAGAAGAAGAAGAAGAAGAAGAAGAAGAAGAAGAAGAAGAAGAAGAAGAATTGATTCGCAAGAAGGGAAAGGCGCAGTATCTGTCACACTTGTTTCTGTGGACACCTGAAGGCCCGCCGGGGTGGTGTAGTGGTAAGACGCCCGATTACTGTGCCGGAGTTCCCGGGTTCGAACCCGACCACGGCGGCTGCGTTTCGATGGAGGCGAAACGAAGTGGCGTCCGTGTGCTGTGCGATGTCAGCGCATTTTAAAGATCCCCAGGTGATCGAAATTACTCCGCAGCCCTCCACTACGGCTCCCCTTTTTCTCTATCCACTTTCACTCCCACCTTCATCCCTTCCCTTACGGCGTGGTTCAGGTGTCCACAGAGCAAGTGTGACAGATACTGCGCCTTTCCCTTCCTATGAACCAACCAACCAACCAACCTGAACATCGCCGTAAGAGAAAGGGGGAAGATGGGATGTGCTAGAATTCGCGCAGAGAAAAACATTTGGGAGTGCGTTCAACGTATTCATACCTGTGAAACCTGTAGCAGGAAGACGATACCGCAATCACAGCCTGGCACAACTAACTATAGTACAAAACACTACTATTTGTATGATTTAATTCAATTAAATATACCATGCCTTCGTGACATCAAGGCAAACGCAGTTCAAACACATGCAAGTATACGTGTACCGCGCCTGCGATGTTAGGTTTGATAGAATCGTTCTGCCCGTGCACTTGGCAGCTATGCGGTATACTTTTACGTCAGAACAAATTACGTGAAATGAACTGCCGCTTTTTTTTTTCTTGAGTAACTATAAAGATAATAGACCAGCTTGGCACTTAACTATAGGAATTGGAAACAAATGAAGTTTCATGAATAATAGAGATGTGTCATTGAGCCATAAAACATGACACTATATACATTATATGTTATAACTTACGCATAGCAACACAATAGTCAAGTGGAATATGCCTCTTAACCTTAACAAATGCCAATCCATGTCATTTTCGCGCAAACGCGCCGTCATTGACTGCACTTACGATATAAAATCAGTGGCCATTGCTAAAACATCATCCTACAAATACCTTGGACTACATATTACGTCATCGTTATCATGGACAACACACATTCAATCCATCTGTTCAAAGGCATCACGTACACTTGGTTTCCTTAGACGCAATCTCAAATCCGCATCACCCGGAGTAAAAAAGCTGGCATATACAACATTCGTACGTCCAAAACTAGTATACGCGTCATCTGTCTGGCATTCTTCGCAAGCACCTCACCTCAGACATCGAAGCCATTCAAAACTGCGCTGCTCGTTTCATCACACCACAATACTAAAAAAATTCCAGCGTCACTTTACTAAACGATCTCTCGGCCTACCAACATCCGCATCCCGCCGCATAATTTCACGCTTATTCTTTTTCCACTTTTTCTTCTATCGTTCGCCAAGACATTCTTTGCTCAAACTACCCTCTAGAACATCACCTCGCATAAACCCCAGCCGCCCAATCGCACGCATTATCGCCCGCACCTCCGCCATGAGCAGTTCGTTTTTTTTTCAGACGCCATAAGTGCTCTGGACCGGCCTTCCTGAAGACATATTTACATGCACTCACCGCCATCTATTTCCCGACAAGCTGACTAATCACTTTTCGTAACCCCAGCGACATATTTTTCGTCACTGCGCTTTGCCATAAGCCGAGTCATATTAAAACCGCATTTTTAGGTTGTATATTGTTGTGTTCCCTCTGTAACCTGTGCATTTCTCGTTTTGTTCCACAACTACTCCCAATGCTGTATGTACCCCCCCCCCCCCCCTTTTCTTTGCAATTATTCTTTTCCTTTGTTCTTAGATTGTATATTACTGTGTTCCTTTTGTAACCTTGAAATCTCGTTCTATTCAGCCATTACTCCCAAACCTATATGTACCCCCCCCCCCCTCTTATGTATTGCCTCCGGACCTTTAAGGGACAAATCAATGAAATAAATTAGTGGCTAAATCGCTTAGTGTGGTGTTTGGTAGAATCTTTCATAATCTTTTCTGAGCAGTGCGTAGAGGTCGGTTATACTTTACAGAAGTTATGTATCGCTTTCTAACACTGAAGTGGTGCAGAAGCACGGAATTCGCATCTGCGACAGAAGCGCATGTATGCCCATTTCACATATGAATGAAAAGATATCTGCCCTGTCACCAGCTTCTTTCAAACAACCGGTTTAAGACACATTAAATGCTGTTAAGCCCTAAAAGACAAAAACGGGGCACAATGCGACGTATCGCAATAAGCGTGGTTGTCCCCATGGAAGCCCACTAGAAAAACTGGTCAACAACCTAGCTTACTCGTGTTCGTTTAAAAGTTTATTTCGTTGTGTTCTGTTTACTTAGCCAGTGCTTGCCAACGCTCTCTGTACGCCGCGGTGCTGTTGCCTGGCTATGTATACGCTTTGGGAAAATGTTTGTTTTCTTTCTCCAGTGTCTCCACCAAAGTTCACAGCGCATGATGTCCGGTTACAGAGCCTGCACGATATGTTGCTTTCATGACAAAAACGGGGGCACTAATGTTCATTATATGGGTACGGGACAGGGTTTGAAGGGTCCATATGGTTGCTTGAGGGTCGATCCTCTGGCGCAGCCTTTAGCAGGCATGCACATGTTTACTGCCATTACCTCTTGAATGCAGTACAACATGCCTGGGTGGCGCAGCCGTAGCATGTCTGACTCGGCACTCAAGAGCCAGAGTTTCGAGTTCACCCATTTGCAGATTAATTTCCTCTTTACTAATGACTCCTATGAAGCTGCAGC